>NW_006921235.1:7550-14837 GCF_000392275.1 Phaeoacremonium minimum UCRPA7 | reverse complement strand
TGTACCCCTGCACAGCTGCTAAAAATATGGCTCGCAGTGATTCCTCTGTCCATATTCCGGAACCTGTCGAGGATCCCACGGCTGTCTTTGATTCAGCTCATAAAAACCAGAGAAAGTGGTATTATTTCATCTGGGATACCTTTGATAAGTCGCCCAAAGAACGCCGTTTTCTCTTCAAGCTTGATGCAGCACTGCTCACCTATGCATCATTGGGTAAGAACTTCGCTATCTGAGCAATTGTTTGTCTAGGTTGTCCTTAACATCAAGTAGGGTATTTCATCAAGTATCTGGATCAAGTCAACATAAACAATGCCTTCGTCTCTGGAATGTGGGTCTCTTTCTCGTTTCTGGGCGTTTAGGGAGTACCAATAGGAGTACTTATTTGTATCACTTGGCAGGAAAGAAGACCTAGGTCTTTACCAGAACCAATTGAATTACATGACCACTGCATGGACAGTAGGGTATGTGATCGGCGAGATACCTAGCAATATCATCTTAACCAAAGTACGACCAAGAATATGGATTCCGTTGATGGAGGTAAGTCTCCGAAACATTCAAAACTCATCGGAATTTGCTTGCTAAGCCATCCACGCAGACACTCTGGGCAGTACTCACTATGACACTTTCTCGATGTAACACAGCCGGACAGATATACGCCGTGAGATTCCTCGTCGGTCTAGCTGAGAGCACCTTTTATCCTGGTATTCAATACATTATCGGCTCCTGGTATCGCAAAGATGAGCTTGCCAAACGGTCATGCATCTTCCATACAAGCAGTGCAATTGGTAGCATGTTCTCAGGTTATTTGATGGCTGCAGTATATCACCTGGGTGGTACCAGCGGTTTCAAGGGTTGGCAATGGTACGTAAAGTTGGAAACGAGACAAGAAAGCTGGCAAACAGTACTAACTTGGCTCTATAGGCTGTTTATCGTGGACGGCATCATCTCGCTGCCTATTGCTATATCTGCTTATTTCATGCTCCCTGACTTGCCAGAGATTGCCAATCCTTGGTATCTGTCTGAAGAAGTAAACCATGGTTCTTCGCTCGCCGTTATGAGACTCCAAGACTGACAACCAATTTGCTTTCAGGAGGTGAAACTTGCCCAGAAGCGAATGGAACTTGAAGGCCGCAGCAAGAGAGCACCGTATTCAGTGGCAAAGATCAAAAAGATACTCTCGTCGTGGCATATCTATGTGCTTACTCTTCTCTACGTGTAAGTAACCCTTAGTTTATCGGCAGCAACAGACTAAATACCCTCCAGAACTTTCAACAACGGAGGAGTTGGCGCGGCTCCAGGGTTTGCTATGTAAAATGCTCATACTTTTTAAGAAACATGGCGTCTCTACTAATCCGTACCCAGGTATTTGAAGACCTCAACGAATCCGAAGTACAGCATCACGCAGATCAACAGCTATCCAACACTAACCAGCGCCGTGCAAGTGATTACTACTCTGGCCTATGCTTGTACGTCTGACACTATATCACCAGGGATTGTCACATATACTGATACCAGTCAGGGTCTTCCGACACCTTCCTGCGCGGCTCTCGGTGGCCTCCTATCGTGTTCGGCGGTGTACGTGTAACACCCGTAATCGACCAATAAAGAAGAGACAGCTGACAGGGATTAGGCCATGAATATTATGTGTGAGGTTTCTCTAGCAGTCTGGGATATCCCAGTTCGATGGAAGTGGGCATCGTTCATCATGGCCGGTTGTGGTGGTGGACTAAGTGGTCTCTGTTTTGCGTAAGCAGCATTTTTTTACGGGCCCGAGTCATCCTCTATTGACATATGGTACAGATGGGCCCATGAAATTTGTACCGCCGACAACGAAGAACGGGCGATTGTCACAGCGACTATGAACGAAATGGCATATGTTCTGCAGGCATGGCTACCATTGATTGTCTGGCAACAGGTCGATGCTCCAAGGTACCACAAGGGCTACATAACAGTGTCATTCATTAGTGCACTATTGATTGCAACGGCCTTTGTGACTAGGTATCTCCATAAGCGTGAAATAAGACAACAGTGAGCTGATCTATGTTCTTGATCTTACGGTGCATGCACAAAGGCTAATGGTGATAGGAGCGAGCCGTTTCATCGAAATGCTCAAGCCGAAGAAGCTCTTGACTCGGGGGATCTGATTGAAGAGAGGACCGAGCCTCTCGATCAGAAAGTCGCGGCTAAGGAATGAAGTATACTGGCAGAAGATTGTGGCTACAATTCGAGGGGAAGTTTGAACAGCCGAATGGCATTTGATCGAGCCACAGCCTCTTTCTGGTCTTTGGGCAGATCCACTCCCTTCCACCAATCCTGGGCTTCCTTTATCGAATCATAAGGGTAGTCTATCTAGTCAGCACTTATTCAACGAGCATACCTATCCAGTCTCAATTGGATATGAACTTCTTACCTATCGAGAATAGACACCGATCAGCCCCGATTGCATCGATGCAGAACTTCAGTCCCGATGTTGAAAAGTCTCCAGAGGTTGTGATCGAAATATTGTTCTTGAAGTAAAATGAGTAGTCTTCTTTCGATGGTCTAGTGGCTTTCTTCACTGGCTTATTGTACCAATGATCAGCCCGCCAGAGATTGAAAGGAATTCTAAATAGAGTTGAGCTCTTTTGTGATAGTGAAGGCAGCGAGGCAGTCCACTCACCCTTCTCCAAGATGTCCCGCGACAACCTGCACACCTGGGTATTTATCGAATATGCCGCTCGAGCAGAGTGCGTATATGTGAAAACTAAGATCAAGATGAAATTGTACTGCAGCACCAAGAATGTGCTTCCTTGGCCCGTACTTCTCACTAGGCCGCAAGTCCGGTGCTGGAGGATATCGTGGATGCATATAGACCGGAACACCGAGCTCCTCAACTGTTTTCCAAAAGGCATCATACTCCGGCTCGTCATAATACTTCTTCCCTGAGCCATCTGACCCTACAGTTTGGAAGTCATTCAGCATTGCCCCGAACATACCCAAGTCTTTCACAGCCCGTCTTAATTCCACGGCAGCTTCTTCGGCATTGTGCATGGACAGAGCAGCGAAAGCACCAAATCTGCCAGGATTCTTGGCAACCTGGGCAGATAGCCAGTCGTTTGCTTCTGATGCAATCTTGCTTGCTTTTGTGGGGTCTAGTTCTCCTTGTGCTCCCGGAGAGGTCAAAGAGAGAAGCATGTACTCGACACCCTCGGCGTCCATTTGCTGAATCCGCTGCTCATGAATATCAAGAAGGTTTTGGGTAAGACCATGATGTTTCAGCTGTGCTGTGTCTTGGCCTGGTGCAAAAAGTGATGCAGACTCTGCCATCCATGATATGCCATCTGGGTTAAGCACTGCTTCTTCGATGGCAATTGTTCCTCTTGGAGCCATTTTCGGTTCGCCCGAACGATACTATGGATTGCTTGGAATCACAAATATTCCAAATGCTGGTGGTCAGACAACAGTGTATCCCAGCTAGGGCGAGCGGTATCTTCGTAATGTATGGAGTTGTTGCCTCCTTTGGATTCTCCTGAAGCACAGCGTCACCTTAGCTTTATCGAAGCGAGCTAAGATGATTCTCCAAGCCAAGCTAGAAAACACCAGCCCCGCGTTACTCAAGACTTTGAGATCAATGATTTCCCGCTTTGGCTGCGATGGTGGCACCTCAGTTTCCCCGCACCCCTTTTTACGACAATCTGGGGTAACTGCCGAGAAAGTCATGGGCGAGACCATACTTGAGTAACGGCACTGCGGGGCCAAGCTGAAGTCTTCGGACTCTACTTTTCCAATGCGACTTGGGTTGATTCCACATAACACCCTTTTCTTCGATTGCACTTTTATCCGAAAAGACGGCATTTACCCTGATAACGCCTATGGATGAGTAAACTCTCCGTGGCTATCGCTGTCCTATTCAAGAATCTAAAAGGTCGAGAGTTATTCGCTCAGCAGTCCTAGAAAAGTTAATATTCGTGAATAAAGTTTCGCTGCGTGGGCTTCTGAAGACCCAGTTGATCAGCATGGCTACGACAACAAGCATTTCGGAATTTATCGAGAAAGGGCTCGAAGCCACCAAGATGTCCACTATCTCGAAACCCAGCATGCTGATCAATGGAGAGGCAAGTTTGATGCGCAATTAGTAGGCTTCAACCCAGAAGACTGACCCATATCTCAGCTTCGTGGTGCATCTGATGGCAAGACATTCTCGCTTTATAATCCTGCGACAAGAGAGAAGATAGCGGATGTCCCTGAGGCCACTGAGGACGACACTAATGCTGCTGTCGCCGCCGCCAAAGCAGCATTTCCGGCATGGTCAGCGACTGATCCAGCCGCCCGTGGGGCCTGTCTCAAACGTCTTGCGGCTCTCATCCGAGAAAATAACAAGGAACTCGCTCACCTGGAGGCGATATCCATGGGACGGCCCATTGATGCGTACTTCGATGCCATGGCTGCGGCAGGCCACTATGATCACTACGCTGAATCATGGGCATCTATTCAGGGGCAGGCAAGCCTCAATACCCCCGGACATGTGACAATGACACTACGGCAGCCCTTTGGCGTGGTAGCGGCGATCATCCCCTGGAATGTGCCGCTGTTATTCTTTGCTGGTAAAACAGCGCCGGCGCTCATCACAGGCAATACTGTTGTCCTCAAGAGCTCGGAGAAGGCGCCATTGGCTGCCGCACGAGTTGCCGAGCTTATTGCGCAGGCTGGCTTCCCTCCCGGCGTCTTTAATGTTCTCAGCGGACACGGCCTGCCGTCGGGCAACACACTAGCTCGGCATATGGACGTGCGAGTTTTGACATTCACGGGATCGAGTCGGACTGGCCGTCTTATTCAGGAACAGGCTGCAAAGACGAACTTGAAAAAGGTCATCCTCGAGCTTGGTGGAAAGTCCCCAGTGATCATTTTTAATGACGCCAATATTGAGAAAGCGGTCAAGCAGACGACTCATAGCATACAGTGGAACAGTGGTCAAGTTTGCATGGCGACCTCGCGAGTGTATGTTGAGAAAAGCATTGCGCCCGCATTCATCGAAGCCTTCAAGAAGGCATTTGCTAGTGTGAAAGCAGGCGACCCGACTATCAAAGGCATCAACCACGGACCTCAGGCAGATGAGGTGCAGTACAAATCCGTCATGGCGTACATCGAGGAAGGCAAGAATTCAGGAAAACTGGCCCTCGGAGGCCAGGGCAACTTGGAGAAGATGAATGGGTACTTTGTCGAGCCTACTGTGTTCACAGACACGCCCGAGGAGGCACGCATCATGAAAGAGGAGATTTTCGGCCCAGTAGCGAATATCAACACTTTTGAGAGCGAAGACGAAGCAATTCAAAAGGCGAATAATACCGAGTTCGGCCTTTATGCGGCAGTCTATACTAGGAACATTGACCGAGCCTTGAGGGTTGCGAAGGCCCTTGAGAGCGGCTATGTAGGGATTAATTGCACAAGTCCCAGCACTGCCAAGGATCTCCCCTTCGGTGGTTATAAATCATCGGGGCAAGGCAGAGAAGGGTGGCTGGAGAGCATGAACAACTTCTTGGAGACTAAGAGTGTGATCATAGAGCTGGAGTCCAAGTTATGATATAGTTAGCAGCATTTTGTGAGTTTAGATACCGAGTTAGCTTTCTTATGGTCTTCAAGATTCGTGACAGATGTCAGTTATTCAAGCATCTGTATCTATTGCGAAACCCACTTGCTTCGTCGTATCTAAAAGACCACAGACTTTACGCCCAGGGATTAGGGTCTTCTCCCTTGCCTTCAATTTGTGATTGAGGATGATACTCTCAAATCGGCATGAAGGTCTGCGGGGAAGTCAGAAGGACTTTCGCAGCAAACTTTCCATACATTGCCGAGTCTTGATATTTCAAAACAGTATCTTTTCCTGAGGTTGAGATGCTCAAAGAGCGAGTTGCAAAAGAATGAAATGCCTGAACAGACAGGAGATAATCTTGGAGGACATTTGAGCTGTATGATTGGTTGCTAGGCGCTTACCTCTCATGGCAATTGATTAACGCTGACACAATTCTGCAGGCTTGTGCAATCACCATGACCTCACAAGCTTGCCCACCCAATGTTCAAGCGCACACATTATCCGCCTGTCATATGGACCTATGGGATGCCTCTGGAATCCCCGGTCTTATAATTCGCCGTCATCGAGATCTTGAGGTGTTCATTATTAAACCTGATCCCAAAACACAGCAGCGTCTCTACTTCAACGAACCATATACTCAATCAACGAAGAATGTCGGACAAAGCAGAACAAGCAAAAGCTAGCTTCGCAGCTGCTGTTGAGAAAACAAAGAACAAAACCGGAGGTGTGTTCAGTCTTCAAGGTGATGATTGGCTCTAGTCGCGTACTTATCCCAATCTGATGGCAGTGCGGACCGGTTATACAGCGCCGCATCGGACGGCTAAGGACTCGGAAGTCATCCCAAACATGGGATACACGGCCAAGCCTAGAGACAAAGATTTGGAGACTGAGCAGACTGGGCCGTCTCCATCTCTCTGGCAGTCAATCAAGGGTTTAGCAGCAACACCTGGAGCTCGCTAAAGAAGTGTAATCAATCGAGGCGGGCATCGAGTCCTGCTCACTCACTGTGTATGAAGATATTAATTCGAAATATTGTGCTCTATATCAAATGTCCATGAGACTCGGTTTTTCTCTCTATTGCTAATTAGCGGAGTCATCTTCGTGTAGTGAGCATTAGAGTGCATAGATGTAGAAGTGCACTTTGTATCGGGGACCTCTCAGAGTTCCAACAGTAAGCACATGCTTGGCGCATGTGAGGTCGCCGTATATGATAGCTGCCAGATTGGGTGCAACAGCCCATCTGCTTACAGCCTCGGGGGAAAAAACAAGGAAAAAAAATTAACGTTACTAGCAGTGCGTGCATTCAAGTTGTCCGGGCCCGACCCTTGCTGCAGTGCATCGGGGGCACAGCCACTTTGCCGAGCATCATACACCGGGAGCACAGCCCCCACACGGCCATACCGTAGGCGTGGCCGAATGCAACGCGACAACGATTGATCCGACTTCTGTAGAAGGCGATAAGAAATCGGCCGTCTGAGTAGAGTGATCCGCTCTATAGCTCTGGGTTGTTTGATATGTGGCAACGGAAACGGAAGCAATGATATCGATTGACGCGCGATGATTCTGAATCTAGAAATCACGGGCTTCGAACCGATATCCGTAGTGTAGGCTGGCACAGGCAGTTCAGGCTGTACAGTAGATGACAATCGGTACCCTAAATCGACTGACCGCCCAAGAGGCCATGCCTGCAAGATTGCCGTAGCCTGACGAGTGTTCGA
>NW_006921235.1:0-7518 GCF_000392275.1 Phaeoacremonium minimum UCRPA7 | reverse complement strand
CAAGCCAATACCTGCAGCTCGACCTCGTTTTCCCAGCGTCCAGCTGTTCGCCTCTGGGGTGGCTGCTTACGGGTCGCAGCACACCATCAGCCCTACCGGCGATGTTGTGGGGTTCCGGGAAACAAACCCTCCAGCCTGGATGAGAAACAATTCGTGGCAGATAATAATGCCCGCGTTCCTTCCGATGTGTTCTAGATCTCTTTGCTGACGTTCTCGAAGCTTGCATGATCGTTTCGTCTGGCACATGAAGTAATCATAGTCAAAACGGAGCAACATCAGTTGCATTGCAATCAAGACTCAACCACCAGAAAATCCAAAATGTCTGCCAATTCCAAGCCCTACGAGGCTTTCGGCCTGAGCTGTCCTAGCGGGGGCAACTTCTATATCTGCCAGGGCAATGCGACAGAGTTCATAGGCTGTTGCACGACAAATCCGTGCGCAGATGGCTCCGGCAAATGCCCAGCTGAAGACCTGCGAACATCATCCTTCTCCGCAGACAGCTACGAAGATCTCCCAAGACAGGATTGTGACGACTCTCGGAGTTTCAACATCTGGTACACATGCAAATTCAACCAGCCGCCGTTTGTTGGCTGTTGTAATACGAATCCGTGTGCTGAGGGGTCATGTCCCAAGGAAGACCTCGTGCCAGCGAAGTTGAGCGGGGATACGGGCTTGAGACAGCTATTCTTGTCGCCGACGGTCACTGGCTCGTCTGCTAGTTCCACGGCGACAGCAGAGAGTCAGGTACAGGTGACGCACAACGGCGGCTTGTCTGCCGGGGCGATCGGCGGCATAGTAGCCGGGGCTGCCGTTGTGTTGATTATGGTCGTGGGTGCGTTGATGTATCGTTGCGGATTCAACGCGAAATGGAGAAGAGAAAGAAAGGCAGATTGGCCTCTAATGTCAGGGTACGATGGAGAGACGGGCGACATGGCTACCGTGTCGAGCCCATACTCAGGTAAGCTATAGTAACGCGCGCTTTACCGGGAAGCTACCAGCATAGCAGCTAACACCCGCATAGGATCATGTAGCAGTGGATTGACATGGGGAGGGAAGAGACATCCTGGGTCACCGTACTTCAAAGACACTGAATTTCGCTCTCCGAAGCATGAGCGCTTCCCATCATCGACGGACAATGAACAACTACAACAACAACAACAACAACAAGGCAGTCCTCAGCTCCAAGATCAAAGGGCCATCCATGGCAACACCGCAAAAACAATACCAGCGGAGCTAGCTGGGCCAATTCCTTCGGAACTTGAGGCGCCTCTCTTCACAACATCAGAGCTCGAAGCCGAATCACCAACCCCCAAGATCAGTATCGGCTCAAGCTTCTCGTCGCGGGAGCCATCACCTGTGCCCCCAGTCTACATCGCTCCAGAACGCAGCCCTCCAATTGGGCCCCCTCAGCGCTTTGGACGGCCGATAGCGCCGATGATGAAGGACGAACGGGACCGGTCGGCCTCGAGAGGACGGATAAGACGCGTCGAACGAGTCGAGGACTTTCGACCGAGCACGCGGGGCTTATCGCAAGGGCCTTGAGACTGGACGGACGGGCGTGGGGGCTTGAGCTGCGGCCGTTGGTAATACTGAAGAGTCAAAAAGTGTCTTCAGCATGACATTATTATTTAATAGCCGAAAGAGGCGTCACAGGGCAAGACAGCCATTGCCTCTTAACGATGAATGAAATGATACCCATGACGATAATATTTATTGCAACCTCAATCGAGTATGTGCCCTTCATCTCGTGTGCCCTTGCCGCATCTGTGAAGAGTCTGGAGCTTATCTTTTTAGCGACATCTGAGACTTGCTTTAGCGCAAGGTACAGCGCCCAAATGCTGCTACGCCGGATCTGTAGTGACGTCACGCCCGGAGGTTGAGCTCCCAAATGTCTCTCCTGGATTCTCCCTTCGTTGGCCTGTACGGTCGAGTGATTCTTTCAATTGTCAATTGTCGCTAGTTGACTGTCAGAGCCGAGTGTTTGGGCCCCCCAAGCATCTCAAAAGATGGCATCGGACATTTTGGTGTCGTTCCTCGGGGCCATCCAGGCTTCCGTCTCGGTCCTGCTGACGATCTTTGTTGGGGTAATCGGCACCCAGTACGACCTCCTCACGGCCGAGGCGGCAAAGCGCATCTCCCGGATGTGCGTCGAGATCTTCCTGCCGTGCCTGCTGATCGTCAATCTTGGCTCCGAACTTCATCTAGACATGGCCTGGAACTACGTGCCCATCCTTGGTGACCATCACTTCCCTGGCGCTTAATGCAACTGGGTCCGACAATATACTAATGTCTGGCAGTCTGGTCTCTTTTCTATAACATCTCTACCTTATGGCTTGGCCGGGTTGCAGTCATCCTCTTCAAGCTCCCCGAATGGACCGTACCAGCTGTTGCTTTCAACAACACTACCTCGCTTCCTCTCCTCCTATTGCAGTCTCTTGAGGTGACCGGCGTACTCTCTCGGCTTCTTGGTACCGATGATGACGCGCTTGATCGAGCAAAGTCATACTTTCTTGTCTGCGCCGTGGTTTCGAATACACTCACCTTCGGCAAGGGACCAGATGTTCTCCGAGGCATCAAGGAAGATGCACCGTCCCTGGAGCGTTTAGAGAGGCTCAGAAAAGCCATCGACCAAAGGATTGGTAATGGTGTAGCAAATGGATTACAAGAGTCTCGCCACGATGATGAAGAAAGTCAAACATCCCACGAAAATGAGGGCAGTAACCAGCGACAATTGCATGCCGAAACGCCACATCATTATGGAAGCGACTCTAGGCTCGGCACTGGCCCAGATGAGGGAAGCGATGACCAGGATAGTGATGATAACGAGGAGACTTCGACCGAAACGACCTCTCTATTACCCAAGAAAGCCATTCAGTGGAAGAGAAAGACTACTGAGACTGTCGGTGATGCTTTGGACAGGATGTATAACTCGTTGCCATCGCTGCTTCAGAGGACGGTCAAGGCTATGGCGCCTTTTCTGAATGCTCCATTCATTGGCGCCCTTATCGGCGCAATCATCGGCCTGAGTCCACCTCTTTCGCGCCTTTTCTTCAATGAATCGACCGATGGCGGTTACCTTAACGCTTGGCTCACGACCACACTCGAGAACGTTGGAAAGCTGTTCGTGACTCTACAAGTGTTGGTCGTAGGTGCTAAGCTAAGCCTCAGCCTCCGTAAGATGAAAGAAGGCGAGCAGTCAGGTCATGTTCCTCTGGGAACGTTCTTCTTCGTTGTAGGCGTGCGATTCTTCCTATGGCCAGCGTACGATCCCTCACAATTCCTTTCGGAGTTATCACTAACTGTGAGCTCAGCATTAGCATTTCTGTTATCTGGGCTCTTGCAAGCCGCACCAACATACTCTCGTCCGACCCTA
The DNA here is from genome assembly GCF_000392275.1 of Phaeoacremonium minimum UCRPA7. NCBI lineage: Eukaryota > Fungi > Ascomycota > Sordariomycetes > Togniniales > Togniniaceae > Phaeoacremonium > Phaeoacremonium minimum. Next base: position 4,145 of record NW_006921235.1, on the reverse strand, counting down.
TGTTATGGTTCACAATGATGCTCATGCCTACTGGGCCTTCTGCGATGAAGCTACTTGCTTTGGCAGATATCACGAATTTGGATGAGAAAACTAGAATGTCCATTGCCAAATTTCTCACTGTATGAATATACCGAGGGTCACAAGCGTTTTTCCCAGGCTAACCTACAATATCTAGATATCGTATGCCATAACTCCTCTTATATCCTTGACAGTTGTAGGAGCGTTGCAGGCAGCGAGCTCTATCAAGAAATAGATGCGGTTCCAAAACATCTGTAGGATCACGAGGACCACCAAATCTGCATGTATGTACAAAGCCTGGCTTCCAGGCCTGGATAGACTGTGTAGATGAGCTGTGTCCATAGCCTTTCAGCTGGTAGTGGAAGAAGTACGTTGGCTTTGAATTTGGAAGACGCACTACGAATTCCGCTATTTGTACAACAAAGAAAACAAGCGTAGCCATAGTGATTGTAATTACACAGGCCAGTGGCCGTAACTAGTGGCCGTCACCAATCGCGGCCAGGAAGCTTGAGCTCTAATCGAACCCCCATTCGTCCTCCTGCTGAGGCGCAGGGACGGGGACGGGGACGGGGACTGGGCCCCATTCAATGATTGGCTGACGTGGACTCATCTCTTCGCCTGCATTCGGCTCTGACCGCGGCGGCGAGGATTCCGAGCGCTCTTCGGGACTTGACTTGGTGCTCGATGCGGAGCTTGATCTGGACGCCGGACCTAAAGAGCAAGGGATCGTTAGACGAGTCTTAGCTCCAATACAAGTATGATAGTTATGGATATTGAGAGGAACGAATGCTTCTCTGTAGGTAGAACGAACCCGGGTGGCGATGTTGCTGCGAGTTTTTCGTATTTTCCCGGATTATTTCCAGCCGCTTCAGGTCCGACAGGCTCGCCTGGAGAGCTGAGAGGAGTTGCTTGTTACGCGCGCGCTCCGTGATGGATTCCTCATCTTCGGAAGCCAGGGTGGCGATTTGGTCCTCGGTGAGGTCCAAGCCCAGTTTCAAGCCTAGTTTCAGCCTAGCTTTGGTTTCCCAGCCCCGGCGGTAGCAAGTCTATATGAAAAGCGCTTCCCCTTTTCCTTTCCCTCGTCCCTTTAGCCTTTTCCTATTCCCTTTTGGCTTGTAGTCTAGCCTAGATTGCTTTAAAAGAGGTTCCTGTACTGGCGGCTGGGTCCAAGATGGGCAATCCCAGCGGCGCTTTTGGTCTGTTAAATTCTTTGTCGCAGGTTGAAAATCATGCAAATATAAGCATTGACAGCAATATCTAGTTGTTTACACAAATTCACTGTTTGGGTGATCAAGATTCTCAATTGTCAACGACGTCTTTGCTTGCTACCGTGAATTTACAGCCTATCTTAGCGCCTGATTAATCGCAGATCGAAATTCGGCGGCGTAAAGGTCAGCCATTCGCGGCCGGTGCTGGCCCGCTTGTCTGCCTGCGCCTGCGTCTCCCCGGGTCTCTTGACCACCTCCCAGCGGTAGTGCAGGACGGTGTGGGCGAGGAACGAGACCATCTCGACCTCGGCGAAGCGCTTGCCGATGCACTGGCGCGCGCCGAGCATGAAGCCGACCTGGTTCTCGAACGAGACCGACACCTTCTTCTCGGGCCTGCCGTCGGCGCCGACGACCTCGGTCTCGCGCAGGTGGCGCGACGGGTCGAACGACTCGGGCTCGGGCCACACGAATGGGTTGAGGCCGCACGCCGCCAGGTCCATGTGCACCCAAGCGCCGGCCGCGATGTGCGCCAGGCGCTCGCGCGGCACCGGCCTGCCGTTCTTGTCGTCCTCCCAGGTCGTGTACGGCAGCGTCGTGTCCCGCGTCGCGATGCGGCTGAAGTGCATCGCGATGTCCTTCATGCGCAGCGCCTCGTACGCGGTCGCGAGCAGCAGCGGCAGCCTCGACATGTCCTTGTACACGAGCCGGCCCGGGCTGCTGCCGTCTCTGCCCTCGGCCGGGAGTAGGAGCGCCCTCTGCACCTCGGCGTGCATCTGCTCCTGCAGGTCGGGCCGAGGGCCGAGGAGCGCGAGGGCAAAGGCCAGCGTGTGCGCCGTGGACTCGTGGCCCGCCCTGGGAGGAAAGGCGTCAGATCAGTCGGCCAAAGTGTTTCAAGCAGGCCCAAAGTAGGTGCACTCACATGACGAAGCTGAAGATGTTGCCCACGATCTCGCTGTCCGAGAGTCCCTCCTGGGGCGGCTGGTCCTTGGTACCCGTCTCCTGGTCGATCTTGGCGGCCACCAGCGCCCCAAAGAGGTCTGTGTACTTTTTCTCCTCCTGTGGAGCGCCGGACGCGAGCCGCGCCTTGTGCTTTTGCTCGGCGGTGGCCTTTTCAGCCTTGATGTGGTGGACGAGGGACCTCTGCGCCTTGCCGAGGCGCCGCATGTACGGGAACGGGTTGTAGTCCATGAACCAGCGCGGCAGCAGCAGCTGCGCCGGCACGGTCCCGGAGAAGATGTGGAGGGCGTCGGCGAAGGGCATGATGGGCCCTGTCTCCTGCGCGGGCTCCCGCCAGGGGATGTCGACAGCGAACCACGAGGCCCCGACGACGCTCAGGGTCATCTTGACGAGGATCTCGCCCGGGTCGTGGAGGACGCGGGTGTCGCCGGCCTGCTCGGTCTCGAGCCCCTCCTCGCGCAGCATGACGCGCCACATGTGCGCCATAGAGTCCCAGCCGTGCTGCATGAAGCCCTCGCTGAAGCAGACGCGGACGACGCGGCGGTGGCGCTCGTGCTCGGCGCCGTTCTGGGCCGAGATGAGCTGCAGGCCAAAGACGTTGCCGACGCGGTAGCGGGGCGAGCCGGTGGGCTTGTGGAAGACGTCGGTGGCGGCGGCGATGGCGCGGACCGTGGCGGGCGAGCCGGTGGCGTAGACGAGGCGGCTCGGCGTCGACGCCTGGCCGAGCGCGATGAGGTCGGAGCGCGCGTTCTCGTACTTGCGGAAGGGCCGGTCAAAGGCGAGCTGGCGCATGGGCGACAGGTACGGGATGTGCGGGTAGAGCGGGCGGATGACCTGGTCGAAGATGCCAACGGCGCTGTTGATGGACGGGATGCCGTTCCTGCGCATCTTGAGCCGCAGCCGCGTGTACTCTACGGCCCATTGGCCCACAAAGGTGAGGACCAGCAAGGCCAGAGCCACGCGAACGAAGCCGGACAAGGCTTGGTGGGATTCGAGATCCGGCACGAGGGCCGCCCTTGTCGTGGAGCGATTCATGGTGGTTGTCGACATGGCGCACTCGCGGTGAGCCTGAGATGTGCTCGGTGAGGTTCAACCCGGATCGCGGGCACAAAACACCGTGGACTGCGATCACAGGATTGAGAAGGTCCAGCACCGAGCAAGGCCGCGTCTTGACGAGTTCAGCATTAGAGGACCTGTACTTGGGGGTCAATAGCATAAGAATCTCTGTACCGTGTCCATCTGCCTGCCTCACCGACCATTTGTGATTCGATATACAAGCGCTGGGTTGCACCGGCCCGGACCGCATTCGGCCTCTTCCGCGCGAACGCCCAGGTCGGAGTTTGGCCGAAAGAGGCAAGGCGGCGGTAGGCCGAAAGAGGCAGGGCGGCCCTCGGCCTAGAAGTGGCATCGAATCCCGCCGGGACCTGCTTACCAGCAAGTGTGCTTTGCCTTTTTCAGCCGCAAGCCTCGGCTGCCACCATGCCGGTTTAGTACTGTTGCAATCTGTGCTACCCAGTCCTGCATTGCGACATGGTGCACGCCGCGTTGTTGATATTGCCTGGCTCGGCTGGCAGGAGAGTCTTGGCGAGTGGCAACAGTAAGTGGAGGAACATGCAGGAGAGTCTTAGCGAGTAGTAACAGTACGTGGAGGAATATCCCCCCGCAGATACGCCCGCGGAAGCGGACACACTCGTTTGCTTTCATATGCGCGTACTATCGAGACTGTAGCCCTATCGACGCTGATCTAGTCACCTGGTCAAATCAAATGGGTACGTGTGTGGGTACGGACTTGTCAGTTGTTCGATAGACGGCAGTCTCAGGACTCAAAGTAGCGTATTTTCTGGGACGCGGAGGCTTGAAGCGGCCCGGGCCGTGTGTTTTGGCATTCTAGGTGGAGTACTACTTGGGGGCCAAAGTTTTCAAGTTTAACCCCCTCTAAGATTTTAGTGTAATTAGACTAGC